>NC_133278.1:0-7500 GCF_965140265.1 Lepidochelys kempii | reverse complement strand
GGTTAGGGTTAGGGTTTGGTTAGGGTTAGGGTTAGGGTTAGGGTTAGGGTTAGGGTTAGGGTTAGGGTTAGGGTTAGGGTTAGGGTTAGGGTTAGGGTTAGGGTTAGGGTTAGGGTTAGGGTTAGGGTTAGGGTTAGGGTTAGGGTTAGGGTTTAGGGTTAGGGTTAGGGTTAGGGTTAGGGTTAGGGTTAGGGTTAGGGTTAGGGTTAGGGTTAGGGTTAGGGTTAGGGTTAGGGTTAGGGTTAGGGTTAGGGTTAGGGTTAGGGTTAGGGTTAGGGTTAGGGTTAGGGTTAGGGTTAGGGTTAGGGTTAGGGTTAGGGTTAGGGTTAGGGTTAGGGTTAGGGTTAGGGTTAGGGTTAGGGTTAGGGTTAGGGTTAGGGTTAGGGTTAGGGTTAGGGTTAGGGTTAGGGTTAGGGTTTAGGGTTAGGGTTAGGGTTAGGGTTAGGGTTAGGGTTAGGGTTAGGGTTAGGGTTAGGGTTAGGGTTAGGGTTAGGGTTAGGGTTAGGGTTAGGGTTAGGGTTTGGTTAGGGTTAGGGTTAGGGTTAGGGTTAGGGTTAGGGTTAGGGTTAGGGTTAGGGTTAGGGTTAGGGTTAGGGTTAGGGTTAGGGTTAGGGTTAGGGTTAGGGTTAGGGTTAGGGTTAGGGTTAGGGTTAGGGTTAGGGTTAGGGTTAGGGTTAGGGTTAGGGTTAGGGTTAGGGTTAGGGTTAGGGTTAGGGTTAGGGTTAGGGTTAGGGTTAGGGTTAGGGTTAGGGTTAGGGTTAGGGTTAGGGTTAGGGTTAAGGGTTAGGGTTAGGGTTAGGGTTAGGGTTAGGGTTAGGGTTAGGGTTAGGGTTAGGGTTAGGGTTAGGGGTTAGGGTTAGGGTTAGGGTTAGGGTTAGGGTTAGGGTTAGGGTTAGGGTTAGGGTTAGGGTTAGGGTTAGGGTTAGGGTTAGGGTTAGGGTTAGGGTTAGGGTTAGGGTTAGGGTTAGGGTTAGGGTTAGGGTTAGGGTTAGGGTTAGGGTTAGGGTTAGGGTTAGGGTTAGGGTTAGGGTTAGGGTTAGGGTTAGGGTTAGGGTTAGGGTTAGGGTTAGGGTTAGGGTTAGGGTTAGGGTTAGGGTTAGGGTTAGGGTTAGGGTTAGGGTTAGGGTTAGGGTTAGGGTTAGGGTTAGGGTTAGGGTTAGGGTTAGGGTTAGGGTTAGGGTTAGGGTTAGGGTTAGGGTTAGGGTTAGGGTTAGGGTTAGGGTTAGGGTTAGGGTTAGGGTTAGGGTTAGGGTTAGGGTTAGGGTTAGGGTTAGGGTTAGGGTTAGGGTTAGGGTTAGGGTTAGGGTTAGGGTTAGGGTTAGGGTTAGGGTTAGGGTTAGGGTTAGGGTTAGGGTTAGGGTTAGGGTTAGGGTTAGGGTTAGGGTTAGGGTTAGGGTTAGGGTTAGGGTTAGGGTTAGGGTTAGGGTTAGGGTTAGGGTTAGGGTTAGGGTTAGGGTTAGGGTTAGGGTTAGGGTTAGGGTTAGGGTTAGGGTTAGGGTTAGGGTTAGGGTTAGGGTTAGGGTTAGGGTTAGGGTTAGGGTTAGGGTTAGGGTTAGGGTTAGGGTTAGGGTTAGGGTTAGGGTTAGGGTTAGGGTTAGGGTTAGGGTTAGGGTTAGGGTTAGGGTTAGGGTTAGGGTTAGGGTTAGGGTTAGGGTTAGGGTTAGGGTTAGGGTTAGGGTTAGGGTTAGGGTTAGGGTTAGGGTTAGGGTTAGGGTTAGGGTTAGGGTTAGGGTTAGGGTTAGGGTTAGGGTTAGGGTTAGGGTTAGGGTTAGGGTTAGGGTTAGGGTTAGGGTTAGGGTTAGGGTTAGGGTTAGGGTTAGGGTTAGGGTTAGGGTTAGGGTTAGGGTTAGGGTTAGGGTTAGGGTTAGGGTTAGGGTTAGGGTTAGGGTTAGGGTTAGGGTTAGGGTTAGGGTTAGGGTTAGGGTTAGGGTTAGGGTTAGGGTTAGGGTTAGGGTTAGGGTTAGGGTTAGGGTTAGGGTTAGGGTTAGGGTTAGGGTTAGGGTTAGGGTTAGGGTTAGGGTTAGGGTTAGGGTTAGGGTTAGGGTTAGGGTTAGGGTTAGGGTTAGGGTTAGGGTTAGGGTTAGGGTTAGGGTTAGGGTTAGGGTTAGGGTTAGGGTTAGGGTTAGGGTTAGGGTTAGGGTTAGGGTTAGGGTTAGGGTTAGGGTTAGGGTTAGGGTTAGGGTTAGGGTTAGGGTTAGGGTTAGGGTTAGGGTTAGGGTTAGGGTTAGGGTTAGGGTTAGGGTTAGGGTTAGGGTTAGGGTTAGGGTTAGGGTTAGGGTTAGGGTTAGGGTTAGGGTTAGGGTTAGGGTTAGGGTTAGGGTTAGGGTTAGGGTTAGGGTTAGGGTTAGGGTTAGGGTTAGGGTTAGGGTTAGGGTTAGGGTTAGGGTTAGGGTTAGGGTTAGGGTTAGGGTTAGGGTTAGGGTTAGGGTTAGGGTTAGGGTTAGGGTTAGGGTTAGGGTTAGGGTTAGGGTTAGGGTTAGGGTTAGGGTTAGGGTTAGGGTTAGGGTTAGGGTTAGGGTTAGGGTTAGGGTTAGGGTTAGGGTTAGGGTTAGGGTTAGGGTTAGGGTTAGGGTTAGGGTTAGGGTTAGGGTTAGGGTTAGGGTTAGGGTTAGGGTTAGGGTTAGGGTTAGGGTTAGGGTTAGGGTTAGGGTTAGGGTTAGGGTTAGGGTTAGGGTTAGGGTTAGGGTTAGGGTTAGGGTTAGGGTTAGGGTTAGGGTTAGGGTTAGGGTTAGGGTTAGGGTTAGGGTTAGGGTTAGGGTTAGGGTTAGGGTTAGGGTTAGGGTTAGGGTTAGGGTTAGGGTTAGGGTTAGGGTTAGGGTTAGGGTTAGGGTTAGGGTTAGGGTTAGGGTTAGGGTTAGGGTTAGGGTTAGGGTTAGGGTTAGGGTTAGGGTTAGGGTTAGGGTTAGGGTTAGGGTTAGGGTTAGGGTTAGGGTTAGGGTTAGGGTTAGGGTTAGGGTTAGGGTTAGGGTTAGGGTTAGGGTTAGGGTTAGGGTTAGGGTTAGGGTTAGGGTTAGGGTTAGGGTTAGGGTTAGGGTTAGGGTTAGGGTTAGGGTTAGGGTTAGGGTTAGGGTTAGGGTTAGGGTTAGGGTTAGGGTTAGGGTTAGGGTTAGGGTTAGGGTTAGGGTTAGGGTTAGGGTTAGGGTTAGGGTTCAGGGTTAGGGTTAGGGTTAGGGTTAGGGTTAGGGTTAGGGTTAGGGTTAGGGTTAGGGTTAGGGTTAGGGTTAGGGTTAGGGTTAGGGTTAGGGTTAGGGTTAGGGTTAGGGTTAGGGTTAGGGTTAGGGTTAGGGTTAGGGTTAGGGTTAGGGTTAGGGTTAGGGTTAGGGTTAGGGTTAGGGTTAGGGTTAGGGTTAGGGTTAGGGTTAGGGTTAGGGTTAGGGTTAGGGTTAGGGTTAGGGTTAGGGTTAGGGTTAGGGTTAGGGTTAGGGTTAGGGTTAGGGTTAGGGTTAGGGTTAGGGTTAGGGTTAGGGTTAGGGTTAGGGTTAGGGTTAGGGTTAGGGTTAGGGTTAGGGTTAGGGTTAGGGTTAGGGTTAGGGTTAGGGTTAGGGTTAGGGTTAGGGTTAGGGTTAGGGTTAGGGTTAGGGTTAGGGTTAGGGTTAGGGTTAGGGTTAGGGTTAGGGTTAGGGTTAGGGTTAGGGTTAGGGTTAGGGTTAGGGTTAGGGTTAGGGTTAGGGTTAGGGTTAGGGTTAGGGTTAGGGTTAGGGTTAGGGTTAGGGTTAGGGTTAGGGTTAGGGTTAGGGTTAGGGTTAGGGTTAGGGTTAGGGTTAGGGTTAGGGTTAGGGTTAGGGTTAGGGTTAGGGTTAGGGTTAGGGTTAGGGTTAGGGTTAGGGTTAGGGTTAGGGTTAGGGTTAGGGTTAGGGTTAGGGTTAGGGTTAGGGTTAGGGTTAGGGTTAGGGTTAGGGTTAGGGTTAGGGTTAGGGTTAGGGTTAGGGTTAGGGTTAGGGTTAGGGTTAGGGTTAGGGTTAGGGTTAGGGTTAGGGTTAGGGTTAGGGTTAGGGTTAGGGTTAGGGTTAGGGTTAGGGTTAGGGTTAGGGTTAGGGTTAGGGTTAGGGTTAGGGTTAGGGTTAGGGTTAGGGTTAGGGTTAGGGTTAGGGTTAGGGTTAGGGTTAGGGTTAGGGTTAGGGTTAGGGTTAGGGTTAGGGTTAGGGTTAGGGTTAGGGTTAGGGTTAGGGTTAGGGTTAGGGTTAGGGTTAGGGTTAGGGTTAGGGTTAGGGTTAGGGTTAGGGTTAGGGTTAGGGTTAGGGTTAGGGTTAGGGTTAGGGTTAGGGTTAGGGTTAGGGTTAGGGTTAGGGTTAGGGTTAGGGTTAGGGTTAGGGTTAGGGTTAGGGTTAGGGTTAGGGTTAGGGTTAGGGTTAGGGTTAGGGTTAGGGTTAGGGTTAGGGTTAGGGTTAGGGTTAGGGTTAGGGTTAGGGTTAGGGTTAGGGTTAGGGTTAGGGTTAGGGTTAGGGTTAGGGTTAGGGTTAGGGTTAGGGTTAGGGTTAGGGTTAGGGTTAGGGTTAGGGTTAGGGTTAGGGTTAGGGTTAGGGTTAGGGTTAGGGTTAGGGTTAGGGTTAGGGTTAGGGTTAGGGTTAGGGTTAGGGTTAGGGTTAGGGTTAGGGTTAGGGTTAGGGTTAGGGTTAGGGTTAGGGTTAGGGTTAGGGTTAGGGTTAGGGTTAGGGTTAGGGTTAGGGTTAGGGTTAGGGTTAGGGTTAGGGTTAGGGTTAGGGTTAGGGTTAGGGTTAGGGTTAGGGTTAGGGTTAGGGTTAGGGTTAGGGTTAGGGTTAGGGTTAGGGTTAGGGTTAGGGTTAGGGTTAGGGTTAGGGTTAGGGTTAGGGTTAGGGTTAGGGTTAGGGTTAGGGTTAGGGTTAGGGTTAGGGTTAGGGTTAGGGTTAGGGTTAGGGTTAGGGTTAGGGTTAGGGTTAGGGTTAGGGTTAGGGTTAGGGTTAGGGTTAGGGTTAGGGTTAGGGTTAGGGTTAGGGTTAGGGTTAGGGTTAGGGTTAGGGTTAGGGTTAGGGTTAGGGTTAGGGTTAGGGTTAGGGTTAGGGTTAGGGTTAGGGTTAGGGTTAGGGTTAGGGTTAGGGTTAGGGTTAGGGTTAGGGTTAGGGTTAGGGTTAGGGTTAGGGTTAGGGTTAGGGTTAGGGTTAGGGTTAGGGTTAGGGTTAGGGTTAGGGTTAGGGTTAGGGTTAGGGTTAGGGTTAGGGTTAGGGTTAGGGTTAGGGTTAGGGTTAGGGTTAGGGTTAGGGTTAGGGTTAGGGTTAGGGTTAGGGTTAGGGTTAGGGTTAGGGTTAGGGTTAGGGTTAGGGTTAGGGTTAGGGTTAGGGTTAGGGTTAGGGTTAGGGTTAGGGTTAGGGTTAGGGTTAGGGTTAGGGTTAGGGTTAGGGTTAGGGTTAGGGTTAGGGTTAGGGTTAGGGTTAGGGTTAGGGTTAGGGTTAGGGTTAGGGTTAGGGTTAGGGTTAGGGTTAGGGTTAGGGTTAGGGTTAGGGTTAGGGTTAGGGTTAGGGTTAGGGTTAGGGTTAGGGTTAGGGTTAGGGTTAGGGTTAGGGTTAGGGTTAGGGTTAGGGTTAGGGTTAGGGTTAGGGTTAGGGTTAGGGTTAGGGTTAGGGTTAGGGTTAGGGTTAGGGTTAGGGTTAGGGTTAGGGTTAGGGTTAGGGTTAGGGTTAGGGTTAGGGTTAGGGTTAGGGTTAGGGTTAGGGTTAGGGTTAGGGTTAGGGTTAGGGTTAGGGTTAGGGTTAGGGTTAGGGTTAGGGTTAGGGTTAGGGTTAGGGTTAGGGTTAGGGTTAGGGTTAGGGTTAGGGTTAGGGTTAGGGTTAGGGTTAGGGTTAGGGTTAGGGTTAGGGTTAGGGTTAGGGTTAGGGTTAGGGTTAGGGTTAGGGTTAGGGTTAGGGTTAGGGTTAGGGTTAGGGTTAGGGTTAGGGTTAGGGTTAGGGTTAGGGTTAGGGTTAGGGTTAGGGTTAGGGTTAGGGTTAGGGTTAGGGTTAGGGTTAGGGTTAGGGTTAGGGTTAGGGTTAGGGTTAGGGTTAGGGTTAGGGTTAGGGTTAGGGTTAGGGTTAGGGTTAGGGTTAGGGTTAGGGTTAGGGTTAGGGTTAGGGTTAGGGTTAGGGTTAGGGTTAGGGTTAGGGTTAGGGTTAGGGTTAGGGTTAGGGTTAGGGTTAGGGTTAGGGTTAGGGTTAGGGTTAGGGTTAGGGTTAGGGTTAGGGTTAGGGTTAGGGTTAGGGTTAGGGTTAGGGTTAGGGTTAGGGTTAGGGTTAGGGTTAGGGTTAGGGTTAGGGTTAGGGTTAGGGTTAGGGTTAGGGTTAGGGTTAGGGTTAGGGTTAGGGTTAGGGTTAGGGTTAGGGTTAGGGTTAGGGTTAGGGTTAGGGTTAGGGTTAGGGTTAGGGTTAGGGTTAGGGTTAGGGTTAGGGTTAGGGTTAGGGTTAGGGTTAGGGTTAGGGTTAGGGTTAGGGTTAGGGTTAGGGTTAGGGTTAGGGTTAGGGTTAGGGTTAGGGTTAGGGTTAGGGTTAGGGTTAGGGTTAGGGTTAGGGTTAGGGTTAGGGTTAGGGTTAGGGTTAGGGTTAGGGTTAGGGTTAGGGTTAGGGTTAGGGTTAGGGTTAGGGTTAGGGTTAGGGTTAGGGTTAGGGTTAGGGTTAGGGTTAGGGTTAGGGTTAGGGTTAGGGTTAGGGTTAGGGTTAGGGTTAGGGTTAGGGTTAGGGTTAGGGTTAGGGTTAGGGTTAGGGTTAGGGTTAGGGTTAGGGTTAGGGTTAGGGTTAGGGTTAGGGTTAGGGTTAGGGTTAGGGTTAGGGTTAGGGTTAGGGTTAGGGTTAGGGTTAGGGTTAGGGTTAGGGTTAGGGTTAGGGTTAGGGTTAGGGTTAGGGTTAGGGTTAGGGTTAGGGTTAGGGTTAGGGTTAGGGTTAGGGTTAGGGTTAGGGTTAGGGTTAGGGTTAGGGTTAGGGTTAGGGTTAGGGTTAGGGTTAGGGTTAGGGTTAGGGTTAGGGTTAGGGTTAGGGTTAGGGTTAGGGTTAGGGTTAGGGTTAGGGTTAGGGTTAGGGTTAGGGTTAGGGTTAGGGTTAGGGTTAGGGTTAGGGTTAGGGTTAGGGTTAGGGTTAGGGTTAGGGTTAGGGTTAGGGTTAGGGTTAGGGTTAGGGTTAGGGTTAGGGTTAGGGTTAGGGTTAGGGTTAGGGTTAGGGTTAGGGTTAGGGTTAGGGTTAGGGTTAGGGTTAGGGTTAGGGTTAGGGTTAGGGTTAGGGTTAGGGTTAGGGTTAGGGTTAGGGTTAGGGTTAGGGTTAGGGTTAGGGTTAGGGTTAGGGTTAGGGTTAGGGTTAGGGTTAGGGTTAGGGTTAGGGTTAGGGTTAGGGTTAGGGTTAGGGTTAGGGTTAGGGTTAGGGTTAGGGTTAGGGTTAGGGTTAGGGTTAGGGTTAGGGTTAGGGTTAGGGTTAGGGTTAGGGTTAGGGTTAGGGTTAGGGTTAGGGTTAGGGTTAGGGTTAGGGTTAGGGTTAGGGTTAGGGTTAGGGTTAGGGTTAGGGTTAGGGTTAGGGTTAGGGTTAGGGT